>NW_028277049.1:0-17856 GCF_059951505.1 Python bivittatus
CGTTAACCGGCCGCGGCGGCGGCACTGCCAGCAGCGGCGGGAGCAGCAGCAGCGGCCTCCGCGGCGCTGCGTGGAGCGGCAGCAGCAGCAGCAGGCGCGACAGCAGCAGGCGGCAGCAGCACAGCAGCAGCAGCAGCAGCAGCATGGACGCTCGGCGCGGGGAGCAGCCCCCTCGGGCGCGGGACTGCGGGCCTCGGGGAGCAGCGCGGTGCCGGCGGCGGCGGCGGCGGCGGCGGGCGGGGTGCGGCGCCCTCGTCCGCGGGGGCCGCCCGCGCCCCGGGGCCCCGTCCGCGCGTAAGCCGCGCGCTGCGCCGCGCGCACCCCTCGGGCGCTTCTGGGCGGCGCCGTGGTCGACGGTGCGGCTGCTGGCCCTCCTCGTGCTGCAGGCGCTGGTGGCGGACCGGCGTCGAGAGCTACCTCGCGGGCGGCAGCGCGGGACCCCGTCGCCGGACTGGTCTGCGGCCCGCGTGGCCGACGGGGTCCTCGCGCGCTGGGACGTCATCCGCGAGGCGGAGCGGGCGCGCTGGCCGCGGCGCAGGTGGGCGCGCCTCTGGCCCTGGTCGGCGGCCTCGGCCGACGGGCCCATCACGTGACGGCCGCCTCGGCTGCTGTGGACTGCCTTTTCTTTCTTTTTTTCTCTCTCTGTGGACTTTGTTCCGCTGCGGCGGTGGACGTTGGGCCCTCCCCTGCGGTGGTGGGTTGTTGTTGTTTTTGTTTTTCTCGCTTCCCCCCCTCCCTCCCTGCCCTTCCGTTTTTCGGTTTTCGGTTTGTTTATTGTTTCTCTATGAGCCCGGCTTCCCTGTTTTAGGGGGAGCCGGTTGACTTTGTAGTAGGGTCCTCTTTTTCTAAATAAAAAATTGTGTTGTCCTAAAAAAAAATTGTGTTGTCCTAACCCTAACCCTAACCCTAACCCTAACCCTAACCCTAACCCTAACCCTAACCCTAACCCTAACCCTAACCCTAACCCTAACCCTAACCCTAACCCTAACCCTAACCCTAACCCTAACCCTAACCCTAACCCTAACCCTAACCCTAACCCTAACCCTAACCCTAACCCTAACCCTAACCCTAACCCTAACCCTCACCCTAACCCTAACCCTAACCCTAACCCTAACCCTAACCCTAACCCTAACCCTAACCCTAACCCTAACCCTAACCCTAACCCTAACCCTAACCCTAACCCTAACCCTAACCCTAACCCTAACCCTAACCCTAACCCTAACCCTAACCCTAACCCTAACCCTAACCCTAACCCTAACCCTAACCCTAACCCTAACCCTATCACGCCGTGGTCGGTGCACGGCGTGGTCTCGGTGGCGGTCGACGTGGGCGCACTCCCTCCCGTGCGGCGGCCGCTCTGGCGGCTCCATCCCGCCGCGCTGGACGGCGACGCGGCCCTCTGCGCCGCGCTGCGCCGCCTGCTGGAGGACCGCGTGTCGCTCTTGGAGGTCTACGGGGCGCCCGGGCTGCCGCGGTGGTGGGAGCGCGTGAAGCGCGACGTCCGCGGCTTCTGCCTGGCCTGGCGCCGCCGCGCCCGGGAACGGGAGTTCCGCCGCTACGCCGCCGCGGTGGGCGCCTTCGTGGGCTGCCACGCGCGCGTGCGCGACGGGCTGCCCGTGGACGGGCGCGTGCTGGCGGCGGCGCGCGGCGAGATCGCGCGCTTCCACGGGCGCGAGCGCCGGCGCCGGTTGTGGGACCGCGAGGCGCGCACGTCCGGCGGGCCGGTCGGCCCGGGGGAGTGGGACGTCGGCGGCGCGGCCGCGGCGGCCGGCGGCGCGGCGGGCGCCGGCGGCGCGGCGGCCGGCGGCGGCGGCGGCGGCGGCGGCGGCGCGGTCCCGGGCGCGGCGGCGGCCTTCTTCGAGGGCCTGCGCGACTCGCCCGGGAGCGCGCTGGAGACCTCGGCCGAGGGCATGCTGGGCGTGATGGGGCGTTTTTACTCGGCCCTCTTCGCCGGCCGGAGCGACGTCTCGCCGGCCGCCGTGGGCGCGCACTTCGCGGGCCTGCCGGCGGCAGACGCCCACCTGCCGGCGGCGGAGCGCGCGGCGCTGCGCGCCGGCCTGGCGGCGCTGCGCCGGCCGCTGCAGGCGGCGGAGGTGCGGGAGGCCATCGCGCGGGGCGGCTGCCGTCGCCGCTCTGCGCCGGGCCCGGACGGCCTGCCCTGGGCCTTCTACCGGGCCTTCGGCGACCTGCTGGCGGGCCCGCTGGCCGCCCTCTTCGAGTGGTGCGCCCGCGCGGCGCGCGCCGGGCTCGGCGGCGCGGCGCTCCCGGCCTCGCTCTACCGCAGCTCCTTGCTGTTTTTCGGCAAGCCCGGCGGCCTGGACGGCTCGCTGCCGGCGAGCTGGCGGCCCATCGCCCTGACCAATGTGGATTACCGCATCTTGGCCGGGGCGATGGCCGCCCGCCTGTCCGCGGCCGTGGGCCCGCTGGTGGTGGCCACCCAGACCAGCGCGGTGCCGGGCCGCCGCCTGGCGGACTCGCTGTGCCTCCTCCGCGAGGTCTTCTGCCGCGCGGGGGAGGGCGCGTGGCGCGGGTTCCTGGTCCAGTTGGACCAGTCCCGCGCCTTCGACCGGGTCCACCACCCCTTCTTGTGGGCGGCGCTGCGCTGGCACGGCGTGCCGGAGGACTTCGTGTCGCTGGTGCGTGCGCTCTACGGCGCGGCCACCGTGACGCCGCACGTCAACGGCTGCCGCGGCCGCGCGATCCCGCTGCGCTCCGGCGTGCGGCAGGGCTGCCCGCTCAGCCCGCTCCTCTACGTCCTCTCGCTCAACGTGGCGCTGCGGGCGCTGGAGGCGGAGGAGCGGCTGGGCGGTTTCCCGTGCCCGGTGGGCCGCTTCGGCGGCGGGCGGCGGCGGACGCTGAAGTTCGTGGCGCACGCCGACGACGTGTCGCTGCTGGTGCCGTCGGTGGCGGCGGCGCGCGTCGCGCGGGGCGTCCTGGCGGCCTTCGAGGCCGTCTCGGGGGCGCGGGTCAACCCGGCCAAGAGCTGGGTGGTGCCGCTGTCGGCGGACGGCGGCGCCGGGGGGCTGCGCAGCTGGCCGCTGGGCGGCTGGTGGGACGCGGGCGCGCCGGACGGGCGGGGCGCGGCGCCGCCGCCGCCGCCGCCGTTGGGGGTGGCCGCGGCCGCCGCGGGCACGGTGCGCGTGCTGGGCGTGCGCTTCGGGCTGGGCGCGCGCGCCTGGCGCGAGAACTGGTGGCGCGCGGAGGAGGACTGGCGCGTGCGCGTGGCGGGCTGGCGCCGCTGGCGGCTGGGCCTCTTCCAGCGGGCGCAGTACGTCAAGATGTACTTGTTCCCGCGCGTGCTCCCGCTGGCCGCCATCTACCCGCCGCCCGAGGACTTCGTCCGCGAGGCGTCGGCGCTGGTCTTCCGCTTCCTCTGGGGCACGGCGCACTTCCCGGTGGCGCGGGCCGTGGCCTACCGGCCCGTGGCCGACGGCGGGCTGGCGCTGCCGGAGCTGGGCCTCTCCCTCTGGGAGGCGTTCCTGGAGCAGAACTTCGGGGGCGCCGCCGCCTGCCTGGGGGTGGGGCGGCCCGAGGTCGGGGCGGCGGCCGCCGCGGCCGCCGCGGCCGCCGGCGCCGTTTCGCGCGGGCCCGGCGCGCGCCCTTCCCGTGCCGTCCGCGCCGCCCCTCCCCTGTGGGCGGTGCTGTTCGCGGCCCACTGGGCGTCCACCGAGTGGGCGGGCCGCCGCTGGTGGCGGGAGGGCGGCCTGGCGTTCCGCCTCTCGGCGGAGGACCGCCGCCGCCTCCCGGACTTCCTCTCCCCGCTGCCGGACGTGCTGCGCCGCTACGGGATCCCCGCGGCGCACTTCTGCTCGCTCTCCCCGCTGCCCTGCACCTCCCGCCCCGGGCCCCTGCCCTCCTCCGCTCCCGGCCCTTCCCCTCGCCCCGCCGCCGCCCCTTCTCCCCTCCCTTCTTCTCTCCCTGCAGGTGGCGGAGCGGCCGTCGAGGAGGAGCGCCGGCGGCGCCGCACCGTGCGGCGCGAGGTCTACGAGGAGGCGCTGGAGCGGGCCGTCCTGCGGCTGTGGCGGGAGCGGCGGGGCCCGGGCGCGCGGGACGCCGCCTCGCCGGTGGAGCCCTTCCAGGACCGGCGGGTCCCCTACGCCTTGTGGGAGACGCGCTGGCGGTTCTTTCACGGCGCGCCGCTGGGCGTGGCGGCCGGCGCCCCGTGGCTGCGCGGCGCGGCGCGGCTCTGCGCGCGGGCGGCGTGCAGGGCGGAGGCGCTGCGGCTCGGCGAGGAGCGGGAGGACTCCGTCGCACATTTTGTGCGCGCGTGCCCGGTGGCGCGTGCCGTCTGGGCGGCGGTGGCGGCCCGCCTGGGCTGGCCGGACTTGCTGCGCCTGCCGTGGGACGCTTTGGCCTGCGGCGTTGAGCCCCTGGACTTGGACCCTCCGTTCCGGGGGCCGCGGCGGCGGCACTGCCAGCAGCGGCGGGAGCAGCAGCAGCGGCCTCAGCGGCGCTGCGTGGAGCGGCAGCAGCAGCAGCAGCGGCCGCAGCAGCGACAGCAGCAGCAGCGGCGGCAGCAGCAGCAGCAGCAGCAGCAGCATGGACGCTCGGCGCGGGGGCTGGCCCCCTCGGCGCAGGACTGCCCGGGCCTCGGGGAGCAGCGCGGTGCCGGCGGCGGCGGCGGCGGCGGCGAACGGGGCGCGGCGCCCTCGTCCGCGGGGGCCGCCCGCGCCCCGGGGCCCCGTCCGCGCGTGCCGCGCGCTGCGCCGCGCGCACCCCTCGGGCGCTTCTGGGCGGCGCCGTGGTCGACGGTGCGGCTGCTGGCCCTCCTCGTGCTGCAGGCGCTGGTGGCGGACCGGCGTCAAGAGCTACCTCGCGAGCGGCAGCGCGGGACCCCGTCGCCGGACTGGTCTGCGGCCCGCGTGTCCGACGGGGTCCTCGCGCGCTGGGACGTCATCCGCGAGGCGGAGCGGGCGCGCTGGCCGCGGCGCAGGTGGGCGCGCCTCTGGCCCTGGTCGGCGGCCTCGGCCGACGGGCCCATCACGTGACGGCCGCCTCGGCTGCTGTGGACTGCCTTTTCTTTCTTTTTTTTTTTTTCTCTCTCTGTGGACTTTGTTCCGCTGCGGCGGTGGACGTTGGGCCCTCCCCTGCGGTGGTGGGTTCTTGTTGTTTTTGTTTTTCTCGCTTCCCCCCCTCCCTCCCTGCCCTTCCGTTTTTCGGTTTTCGGTTTGTTTATTGTTTCTCTATGAGCCCGGCTTCCCTGTTTTAGGGGGAGCCGGTTGACTTTGTAGCAGGGTCCTATTTTACCTATTAAAAAAAAAATTGTGTTGTCCTAAAAAAAAAATTGTGTTGTCCTAACCCTAACCCTAACCCTAACCCTAACCCTAACCCTAACCCTAACCCTAACCCTAACCCTAACCCTAACCCTAACCCTAACCCTAACCCTAACCCTAACCCTAACCCTAACCCTAACCCTCCTGGTGCGCTCGCGGGGGGAGGCGCGCCGGGCGCGGGAGGCCCTCCGCGCATTCGAGGCCGTCTCGGGCGCCCAGGTCAACGACCGCAAGAGCTGGGTCGTGGCGCTCGGGGCGGCGGAGGAGGAGGGCGGGGGTGGCGGCGGCGGCGGCGGCGGGCTGCGCCGCTGGCCGGTGGCGGAGTGGTGGGCAGCACGGGAGGCGGCGGAGGGCGGCGGGCGCGGGGGCGGCGGCCGCGCGTGTCCCGCGGGGCCCGCGGGCCCGGGCGGGCGGCGGCGGCGCGGGAGGGGCAGGGGCCGGGGCGGCGCTCCTCGCGGAGCTCCGCCCGCCGCGCACCGTCCGTGTCCTCGGCGTCCGCTTCGGGCTCCAGCGGGACGCCTGGGAGGAGAATTGGGAGTGGTGCGCGGCGCGCTGGGCGGCGCGGTGGGCGCGCTGGCGGCGGAGAGGCCTGTCCCTCTACCAGCGGGCCGTCTACCTCCGGACGTACCTGCTCACGCAGGTGGCGCTCCTGGCGGCGGTCTATCCGCCGCCGGAGGCCTTCCTGCGGCGCACGTCCCGGGGCTGGTTCGGCTTCCTGTGGGGCACGGCCTTCTTCCCACTGGCGCGGGCGGTGGCCCACCTGCCTGTGCGGGAGGGCGGCCTGGGCCTCCCGGCGCTGGAGCTCTCGCTCTGGGCGCGCTTCCTCGCGCAGAACGTGGGGGGCGCGTCCGCGCTGCTCCCGCCGCCTGGCGGGGGCGGCGATGGGGGTGCGGCGGCGGGGGCCGGTGCTCGGGGGCGGCCGGCGGGCGGCTCGTCGGTGCCGCCTCCTCCGCTCTGGGCGGCGCTCTTCCTCGAGCACTGGTGGGGCAGCGACTGGGGCGAGGCGCGCTGGTGGCGCGGCGGCGCCGGCGTGTTCCGGGTCTCGGGCCCGGACCGCGGCTGCCTGCCCGCCTTCTTGGCCGGGTTTCCCGCCGTGCTGCGCCGCTACGCCGTCCCCGCCTCCCAGTTCTTTCCATCTTATTGGGATGTGGGCACGGTGGGCGGCGGTCCCGGCGAAGAGGGCCGCGCGGTGGCCGTCCTGCGCCGCGACATGCGCAGGGCGGTCTACGAGGAGGGGCTGGAGCACGCCGTGCTGCGGCCGTGGCGGGAGACGTGCCGCCGGCGAGTGGCGGAGGGGCGGCTGCCGGCCTACCTGGCGCGCCCCGCGGGCCCCCTGGAGCCCTTCACGGACCGCCGGCTGCCTTACCTGTACTGGGAGGCTCGCTGGCGGTTCTACCACCTGGTACCCAGGGAGCAGGCGGCGCAGCCGTGGGCGCGCGGCGCGGACCGCCTGTGTCCGCGGGCGGAGTGCGCGAGGGCGGCGGCGCGCGGTGCGGGCCCCCCGCCGGAGGATTCCGTGCGCCACTTCGCCGCCGACTGCCCGGCGGCGCGCGCACTCTGGGCGGCGGTGACGCGCCGCTTCGGCCGGCCGGAGCTCGCCGACCAGCCCTGGCTGGCGGTCGTCTCCGGCCTGGAGGAGTACGCGGCGCCGCCCCGGGACCCGGCTCGGGCGGACGCCCCCGCCACTCCTACTCCTGCTCTTCCTCCCGCCCTCCCTCGTCCTCCACCTGCCCCTCCTGCCCCTCCTGCCCCTCCCACTTCGCCCCTCCCCCGCCTCGCAGGCCCCTCCCCTGGCGCCCCGGGTCCGGCCCCCGCTGGTAGCGGCCCAGCCCTTCCCCTCCCCCCCTCTTTTCTTCCCGCAGGAGCCGCGGGGCGGAGCGGGAGGCGTCCAGGCGCGTCCCCCGTGGCGGAGGCGGGCGGCAGAGTGGATGGTGGCAGCGCCACAGCGGACGGCAGCGGCGACGGCGCGGACGGCGGAGGAGACGCTGCGGATGGCGACGGGGGCGGCGGCGCAGACGGCGGGGGCGGCGCGGCAGCGGCCAGCGATGACGGTCGCGACGGCGATGGCGGCCGCGGCGGCGCTGGCGGCGCCGGCAGACGGGGCCGTGGAGCACTGGCAGGGGACGGCGGCGGAGGCGGCGGCGACGGCGCATGTAGCGGTGCTGCGGGGCCGGCGGACGGCGGAGCCGTGCTCGGCGGGGCCACGGACAGCGGGGCGGCGGAGTCAGCGGCGCGGGCAGCGGATCGCGGACGGCGGCGGTGGAGTCGGCAGCAACGGCGAGGGCTCCCAGCCCTCCCGTGGACTACGCGCCGTCTCATCAACACCGTCGTCCTGCACGTCCTCTGCCTCCTGCGGACCCGCGACCTTCGAGTCGAGCGTGGCGGTGGCGCGCTCCCGCTGGATTGGGCCGAACAGGCGGCGGCGGACGTCATGGACAGAGTGGCCTGTGTCCGGGAGGCAGAGCGGGAGCGGCTGCCGGAGGACAGGTGGAGGCGGCTCTGGCCGTGGTGGGAGCGGCCTGTTTCACCGGCGCCCGTCACCTGACCGTGGGGGACACGCCCTGTCCTTTGGACATTGGGGCCCGGACTGTTTGGCTTGGAGCAGCCGGGGGGAGGAAGCCAGTTGGCCTTTGTTTTCCTTTTCTGTGTCTCCGGTCGGAGTGCTTTTTGTTGCCTTTGGTTTGTTGTTTTTTTTTCCGTTTTATTGTAATTTTATGAGCCCGGCCGCCCGTTTTTAGGGGCGGCCCGGGGGACAATGTAGGAGGGTTTTCTTTTAATAAAAATTTGTCTGTTTCCTAAAAATTTGTGTTTCCTAACCCTAACCCTAACCCTAACCCTAACCCTAACCCTAACCCTAACCCTAACCCTAACCCTAACCCTAACCCTAACCCTAACCCGGATGGGCTCAGCTGGGCCTTTTACCGGGCGTTCGCGGACCGCCTCGCGCGCCCGCTGGCGGCGCTCTTTGAGGAGTGCGCGGCGGGCGCTCGCGGCGGGCGGGGGGGGCTGCTGCCCGGCTCTTTGTATCAGGGCCTCCTGCTCTTCTTTACGAAGCCCGGGGGCTTGGACCGCACGTTGCCCGCTAGCTGGCGCCCGATCGTTCTCACGAACGTGGACTATCGGGCGCTGGCGCGGGTGCTTTCGGACCGCCTGGCCGCCGCGGTGGAGCCGCGCGTCGTCGCGACGCAGACGAGCTCGTTGCCGGGGCGCAGCATTGCCGACTCGCTCTGCCTTCTGCGCGAGGTCTTCTGCAGGGCGGGCCGTGGGGAGTGGCGGGGCTACCTGCTGCAGCTGGACCAGTCGCGCGCCTTCGACCGTGTGTACCACGAGTTCCTGTGGCGGGCGCTGGAGTGGCACGGCGTCCCCGGGGACTTCGTGGCGCTGGTCCGGCTGCTGTACGCCCGGGCGACGGTCGTCCCGCAGATTAACAACGCGCGCGGGGCGGCCATCCCGGTGCGTTCGGGCGTGCGGCAGGGATGCCCTGCGAGCCCGCTGCTCTACGTGCTCGCCCTGGACGTGGCGCTCTGGGGGTTGGAGCGGGCCGGCGGCATGGCGGGCTTCCCGTGCCCGTTGTCGCTGCGGCGGTCGCGCGGGCCGGCGGTCCGTGGCGTGCGGTTTCTCGCGCACGCCGACGACATCTCCCTCCTCGTGGCGTCGCGCGAGGAGGGACGGTGTGTGCGGGAGGTTCTCCGGAGCTTCGAGGCGGTCTCGGGGGCCCTCATTAACGATAAGAAGAGCTGGGTGGTGGCTCTGGAGGGGCCGGTGGGGGCGGGGGTCGGCGGCGGCGGCGGCGACGGTGGCGGCGAGCTGCACCGCTGGTCGGTGGCGGACTGGTGGGGCGGCGCAGCGGGTGCCCCCCCGCGGACCGAGGTCGGCCCTGGCGCGGGGCGCGGGGTGGCGGGCGGTGGCGGTGACGGCTGCGGCGGCGCGTCCTTGGCGGCGGTGCTGGCCCCCCAGCGGACGGTGCGCGTCCTGGGCGTGCGCTTCGGCCTGCGCCCGGACGCCTGGGAGGAGAGCTGGGCGCGGCTGGCGGAGCGCTGGGAGGCGCGCTGGCGCCGCTGGCGGCACTGGCGGCTTTCGCTCTACCAGCGCGCCATCTACCTGCGCGCCTACCTCCTCCCGCAGGCGGCGCACCTGGCGGCGGTCTACCCGCCGCCGGAGGCCTTCCTCAGGAGGGCGACCAAGGGCTGGTTCGCCTTCTTGTGGGGTACGGCCTTCTTTCCGCTGGCGCGCGCGGCGGCTTGCCTGCCGGTGCGTGAGGGCGGCCTGGGCCTGCCCGTCCTGGACCTGGCGCTCTGGGCGTGCTTCCTGGCCCAGAACTTCGGAGGCGCGTCCCAGTTGCTGCCGCCGCCGGGCGTCGGGCCGGCGCCCGGTGCGCTGCTGCTGCTGCAGGCGGGGCGCGGTGCGGCTGCGGTGCCGGGCCCGGCGGGGGGGGCGTCGCCGCCGACGTCGGCGCCGATGCCGCCGCTGTGGGCGGCGCTCTTCCTGGCCCACTGGTGGGGCAGCGATTGGGGGGAGGCGCGCTGGTGGCGGCGCGGCGCGTCCGCCTTCCGCGTCTCGGGGCCGGACCGCGGCTGCCTGCCGCCGTTCCTGGCGGAGCTGCCGTCCGTGTTGCGCCGCTACGCCATCCCGGCGGCACATTTCCACCCCTCCTACCGGGAGGCGGGCGGCACAGCGGCGGACGCGAGCGCGGGAGCGGCGGGACGGGAGCAGGCGGCGCGCCGCCACGCCATGCGGCTGGAGGTGGCGGCGGAGGCGACGGAGCGGGCCATCGTGGGGCCGTGGCGCGCGGCGCAGTGCCGCCGCGCGGCCGAGGGGCGGCTGCCGGGCTACCTGGCGCGGCCTGAGGGCCCGCTGGAGCCGTTCACGGACCGCCGCCTCCCTTATTTGTACTGGGACACTCGCTGGCGCATGTACCACCTCGTGCCGCGGGAGGTCTCGGCGCAGCCGTGGGTTCGGGGGGCGGGGCGCCAGTGCCCCCGGGCGGGCTGCGTGCGGGCGGCGGCCGCGCGTGGTGCGGCGCCGCCGGAGGACGACGTGCGCCATTTCGTCGTCGGCTGTCCGGCGGCGCGGGAGCTTTGGGCCGCGGTGGCGCGCCGCTTCGGGCGGCCGGAGCTGGCCGGCCAGCCGTGGCTCGCCCTCGTCTCGGGGCTGGAGGACCACGCGGCCGGCTCGGGGGAGCGGCGCCTGGCGGCCCACGCCTCCGGCCCCGCCCGCTCCTCCTCCTCCTCCTCCTCCTCCTCCTCCTCCTCCTCTGCCTTTCCGGGCCTCCCCCGTCCTCCTTCCCCCTCCCCCCCTTCCTTTGTAGGTACGGAGTGGCTCGGCGGCGGCGGCGGCGAGTGCGGGCGTGAGGTCGGCGCCAGCAGCGGCGGCGATCGAGGCCTCCGAGGTGGTGACGGCGGCGGCCGCGGTGGCGACGGCGACGGCGGCGGCGACGGGCGGCTTCGGCGGAGCGGCGGCAGCGGCGGTGGCGGCGGCGGGCCGGGCGGCGCGGCGGCGGCGCCTGCCCCCGTTGCCGTGGGCGACGCGCCGCCTGCTCAACTATGTCGTCCTCCACGTCCTCTGCCTCCTGCGGCCTCGGCACCTCCGCGTCGAGCGGAGCGGCGGGACGGTGCCGCCGGACTGGGCCGAGAGGGAGGCGGAGGGCGTTGTCGACCGCCTCGCCTGGATCCGTGAGTCGGAGAGGAGGCGGCTGCCGGCGGAGCGGTGGAGGCGGCTGTGGCCCTGGCGGGAGAGGCCTGACGACGGTGCTCGGCAGCAACGGCCTGAGCAGCTCAGCTGACTTTGGGGGCGGCCCTTTGAGGCCGCGACTGTGGACATGGCGCGGGCCTGGGGCCCAGGGACTTGAGGGCCGGAGCGGCCGGTCTCTTTGTTTTTGCGGGGAGGGAGGGCGTTGGCCCTTCTCCAGTTTGGGGTCTTTTTGTTTTCACTTTTATGTGTTTTCGTTGTTTCTTTTGTTGAGCCCGGCCGCCCGTTTTTAGGGGCGGGCCGTGGTTTTATGTAGGAGGGCATTTTAAATAAAAAATACTTGTCGTTCTTCCTAAAAAAAAAAAAAATACTTGTCGTTCTTCCTAACCCTAACCCTAACCCTAACCCTAACCCTAACCCTAACCCTGACCCTGACCCTGACCCTGACCCTCACCCTCACCCTCACCCTCACCCTCACCCTCACCCTCACCCTCACCCTCACCCTCACCCTCACCCTCACCCTCACCCTAACCCTAACCCTAACCCAGACCCAAACCCCTGACCCTGACCCTAACCCCTGACCCTGACCCTGACCCTGACCCTGACCCTGACCCTGACCCTGACCCTGACCCTGACCCTGACCCTGACCCTGACCCTGACCCTGACCCTGACCCTGAACAGGAAGTGGAGGAAGCAGGGTGTGTTGGCTGTTAGCTCCAACAAACACAGCTCTCATCTTAAGGTTTTTGGGGTTTTTCCAGGTGAGCTGCTTGAGCTCTTTTGGGGGCCCCTCGTGTGTTAAGGTGTGGGGCACCCCCCCCCGTTAAGGGGGGGTGGTGTTTGTTTATTTTGGTGGGTTTTTCTTGCATTTCTTTTCTCCTTTTCTCCCTTACTTAGGTGGTGGCCATTTTGTTTGCAGTTTTCCCTTACTGTTTACTTGACTTGCTTTGTTCATTTTCTAAGGGGGACGGTTTGCGTTGTGTTTCATTTTCAGGCCCCAAGGGGACTGCTCTTCTAGAGCACAGGGGGTCGTTGTTGGGCCCCCTGTCTCCGTTGGTGGCATTTTTTGGCGGGTGTGTTTTTCCCTTCACTTCCCTTCCCTGGTGGTCTTTGTTTTCAACTTTCTGCATTATGGCAGATTCGTCTGTCCCCAGAGTTGGGGTTGACGTCCCTGACTCCGCTGGGGGTGCTCTGTTGGTCCAGCCTGCTGGCAGTTCTTTTCAGGCTTCTCCTGTTCCATTTACTGGTGGGCAGTCTTTGGGCTCCTTGGTTCTGTTCAATGAGACTCCTCGTGAGTCATTTACAGAGCCGGCTGGGACTCTGTTGGGAGGTCAGCCTGCCTCCTTTTCTCAGCAGGATGGGGTTTCGTTTCCTCCTTTCCCTGTTGATGGACTTCCTGGGGAGTCTAAGGAGGCCTCTGCGCTACAGGAGGTCCTCGCAGTGGAGCATGGGTTGGGGCGTGATGTCTCCCCGGGGCCGTCTCGGCCCGGCTGCTGGGTGCGGGACGTGCTGGGCGGCTCGGTGGCGCCGGGTGGGCCACGGCGGCGGCTGGTTCCCGGGCCGCGGGTCTGGGGTCTCCACCACGATACGGGGCCCGATGTGTTTTTGGAGGGTGGGACGGGCTGGTCGGAGCCCTCCTCGTTGGGTTCCTCTTTGGAGGACCTTCGGTGTGGCCTGGGCCGCCCGTTCTCTGTTCCCGCGCCGGTAGAGGGGGCGGGTCCCGATCCGGTCCGCTCGGCGGTGGTTTCTGCCCCTTTTGCAGAGGCGGGGGGTGTGCCGGGGGGCTCGCGGCGCTCCGTCTCCCCCGGGGCTTCTTTGCCGCTCCGTCCTCTGTCTCCGGCTCTGGCGGGGCCCTCGGGCCCTTCTTCTTTGGCTGCTGGGAGCGGCCCTTCGGACTCTTCGCAGCCGCGGGCGGCTTCGCGGGAGGCCACGATCCGCGCCGGGTGGGCGGCGGACAGGGAGGCTCCGTTGGGGTCGCTGGCGGCGCGCTATCTGACCTCCGCGGGGGCGGAGGGGGTGGTCCTCCTGCGTTTCTGGGGGCTTGTGGCGGCCCACGTGCGGCTCCCTGACGTGCCGGTGCCGGGTCTGACCAAGTATGGTCAGAAGCGTTTTTGGCTCTTGCTCGAGCGGGAGCTCGAGCCGCTGCTGGAGGTGCTCGAGGGGGGCCTGCCGCCTCCGGGCCCTCGGTACGAGCGGGCGGCTCTGGCTCGCTCGTTGACCTTGGCGGCCGTCGAGCGTCTCCTCGTCTCGCGGAAGCCGCGGGGGGAGACCTACTGGCCGGAGTGGATGGACGAGCGGGGTTTCCTGCGCGTGTTCCAGCTTCTCCATCGTGCTTGGCAGGGCGAGCGGGACGTGCAGGTCCCGGTGCTGGATCGGGTGGGGGACGATGGGATGGCTCTTTCGGGGCCGGATTATGTCGGGTGGCTGGACGACGTCGTCGTCGCCCTGCAGAGTCGCGGCCGCTGGCTGCGGTCGACGGCTGATGAGGCCTTGGGGGCTTCGCAGCGGCTGCAGGGAGAGGCTGCGCCGGCGCCGGCGGGCGGCGCCTCTCCGCTCCCGCAGCGGCAGCGGAAGCGGAAGAGGCGGGTGCGGGGCCGTTCTTCCCGCCGCTCCCGGGAGTGCCACGCCTCGGCGGTGGGTCCTTCGCGGTCGCCTAGCTCGGGCGGCAGTTCCTCGGATGCGCCTCCAGAGGGCCGGTGGGGGCAGGAGTTCCGCCCTGTTGGTGTTGATGCTGGGCGCCCCGCTGCGCCGTCGGGAGCAGGCGGCGACGGTGGGCGGGGTGCACTGCCGCCAGCGGTTTCGAGCCTGGTCTCCTCCCGTGCGTGTCCGGAGGGGTTTCGGCCTTCTCCCTCTGCTCGGCCTCCTCGGGAGTTGCAGGGGTTCCCGCCGGGGGAGCCCGGGGCTACGGGGCCGGACCCTACGTGGACGGTTTCAGGGCGCTCGGGGAGTCTCCCGGCTCCCTCTTTTCGGGCCATGGGGTCTCCTGGGCCGGCGCCGGGGCCCTCCGCTCCGCCGCCGTCGGCCGCTTCGGATGCGGGCGCCTTTCCTCGTCCTGCTAGGGATTTGGGCGCGGCCGGCCCCTCCTACGCTTCGGTGGCGGGGGGGGCCGCGGGTTCCTCTGGGTCGGCGCGGCGCGGGCGGGGGGTCGGACGTGGGCCCTCGGCTCCCGGGTCAGGGGTCGGCGACCTGGCGGATGTCCTCCGGGCGGTGGGGATCGATCCCGACTCCTGCCAGGAGGGTGTTTCTCCCGGGGACGGCTTGCCGAGTGGGCGGGTCTCTCCGCTGTCCAGGGAGCGTTACGTCCTCTCCTTTCGTTATGTGGGGAGCGACGGGGGCTTCCAGCCGCGGCGCTACGTCGTGCAGACGCTGGTGCGCTCTGTCCTGCGCTTTGATGTGGCGCTGCTCGCGGCGGTGATCCAGCCCCCGGACTCGCAGGAGGTGGATGTCTGTTTCCCCTCCTTTGCGGCGTTCCGCAGTTTTGCCTGCGGGTGTTTCCTGGCGGGGCGTTTGCGCCCGGAGCTCTTCAGCGACTTCCGGGTCTCCTCGGTGGTGGAGGGCGACGTCCGCCTGGTGACGGTCTTCTTCCGCTCTCACCTAGTCCCCTTGGCGGATGTCGCCACGTGGCTCGGGCGCTTTGGGGAGTTGCTGGCCGAGCCCGCGAAGGTGCGGGACGACGTGGGGATATGGACCGGGGAGGTGCGGGCTGTCGTGCGCTTCCCGCCGGGAGGCTCTCGTCGCCTGCCCAAGTTTTTCTATTTGGGCGGGGACCGGGGGGTGACACGGTATGCGGGGCAGCCTCCCGCCTGCTTCAGTTGCGGCGCCTATGACCATCAGCGCCGGGCCTGTGTGTCGCCGCTCTGTGCACGCTGCGGTACGCGCGGCCACGTCGCGGCCGCTTGCCAGGCCTCGGTGCGCTGCAACTTGTGCGGGCTCCCGGGGCACACGTATGCCGGGTGTCCGCGTGCGGAGGCTGCTCGCGCTCGGAGAGAGCGGGCGGGTCGCGGCCCGCCAGAGTTTTCGGGGGACGCGGACGGCGGGCGGCCATCGGCGCGTCGCTCGGCGGACTCTGGGCGCCCCTCGTGGGCTGGGAGTAGCGGGGGGCTGGCGGCCCAGGCCGGAGGTGTGAGTCGGGGCGGGGCGGCGGACCCCGAGGCGGCGTCGGGTCCGGCGGAGTCGGTGGCGGGGGCGGCGGCGCAGGCGGCGGAGATGCAGGGGGTGGAATTCCGGGCGGTCCGTCGTCGGCGGCCCTCGGCAGGAGGGGGGGGCCCGAAGTGCTCGCGGGCTTCGCCGCGGTCTCCGCCGGGGGGCTCTTCTTCTTCTTCGGCGTCTGCGCCGGCTGCGTGGGCGGGGCCTAACCGCTTCGCCGTGTTGGCTGGCGACACGACCGGCGCTCTGGCGGAGCAGGGCGGCGGTTGGTTTTTGGAGCGGACGCGGCGGCTGGTGGCGGCGGCTCCGGAGGGCGGCTCCCCGGCGCCGCTCTCTGCGCCTGCGTTGCCGGCCCTCCCCTTGGAGTGGGACGACGGGGGTCACGTTGTTCCTCCGGAGCTGGCGTCTCCCTCGGGGCTCGGGGACGCGGGGTCCGAGCCGCGGGATCCGGGCCCTGGTCCGGGTCCGGAGGGTTGTGCGGCAGGCGTGGTGGCGGGGATGGCGGCAGCGGCAGCGCCGCCGCCCGGGTCGGGGGCCGTCCTTCCTCCCTCGTGCGAGGCGGGGCTTGGGTCTCCGTCGTCTGCGGGCGTTTCCCCTTCTTGGACGGGGAGCGGGTCTGTGCCGCCGGAGGGGGGGCTGGTGGGGGGGCGGGGAGCCCTCCGTCCTCCTCCTCCTTTTGCCTCTTCCTCTCGGACGGGGAGGGCGCTCCCTTGTCCCCGGCTGCCGTTCCGGCCTCCGGCTTGCCGGGGGGGCCGGCAGGGGCCGGCAGGGGTGCGGGCCCTCTGTGTGGTGGGGGGCCGGTCCGGGTTCGGAGCTCGCCTCGCTCGGCGGGGCGCCGGCTGAGGACGAGGTAGGGGGCGGGGAGGCCGGGGGGGCGCGGCACTGATGGGTCGCGTTTCCTCCGTCGCCTCTTCCGTCCCCGGTTGGGGACCGCTGGCGGTCCTCTTCGGCCTCGCCCTCGTCTCCGTCATGGCTGTGACGTCTCCGTTGCGGGGGTCCGGCAGGGAGCTCCCTTTCGCCGGCGCGGCTCGCGGGGTGCCCGTGCCTTCCTCGCTCCCGGTTCCGCCGGCCTCCGGGACGGGCGCGGGGCGGGTCCGGGGTGTGTGTGGCGGTGCCGACGGCCGCGGGCTCGTGCTCGCGACCTGGAATTGTGGTGGGCTCCGGCAGGCTGTGCGGCGGGAGGAGCTCCTGGGGGCGTTGCGGGGTCTTCCGGCCGACATCCTCGTCCTCCAGGAGACGCACTTCCGGGACGAGCGGCACCGTGCGGCGGCGCAGCGCCTCTGGCCCTTCGGTCCCTCCTTTTGGAGCTACGGGACGGAGGGCCGGGCGGGCCTCGGCGTCCTGGTCCGGAGCGGCCCCGGCCTCCGCCTCCAGCGGTTCGTGGAGGAGGTGCCGGGGCGCTTGGCGCTCCTCGACTTCTCCGTGGCGGCCGCTTCTGGGGCGGGCGGGGGCCGGCCTGCGGCGCGCAGTTTCCGCCTCTGCGCGCTGTACGCGTCGGCCTCCTCGGCGTCCGAGCGGCGCGGCCTCTGGGTCCGGCTGCGCGCGGCGTGCGCGACCTGGCGCTCGGTGCTGGTGGCGGGGGATTTCAACAACCGCGCGGTCCCACAGGACCGCATCCCGCTGCTGGTTGCCGGGCGCTGGGGGGATGGGGCCGCGGCGCCGGGCGGAGGCGGCGGCCGCGCGGCGGCCGTCTCCGTGGCGGGTGCCGGCGGGCCGCCGCTGTCTCCGGAGGAGAAGTTCGCGGAGGGCATCCGCGTCGCGTGCGGCCTCTGCGACGTGGCGCTCGCGGTGCCCAATGAGCTGGCGTTCTTCCCGCCGTCGGCGCCGGGGGCGTCGCGGGCTGGTGCTGCGGGGCCGCGGTGCGAGGCGGAGGGGGGCGCTGGGCGGCCGCTTCCCTTCTGCACCAGCTACGGGGCGCGCGCGGCGAGCAGGCTGGACCGCGTGTGGGTGCCACGGGACTGCCCGGTCGCCTCGTGCGGCGTCCTGGTGACGCCCTGGTCGACGCACGCAGTGGTCCGGGTGGCGGTGCGGCTCGCCGGCCGGCCGGTCTTGCGGAGGCCGCTCTGGCGCCTCACGGCGGCCCGGCTGGACGCCGACGGGGACCTGCGCACCGCCCTCGGGGACCTGCTCGAGGCGCGCCTCTCCCTGGCGGACGTGTACGGCCCGGGCCGCCTCGGAGAGTGGTGGGAGCGGGTGAAGCGCGACGTGCGCCTCTTCTGCCAGGCGTGGGAGCGGCACCGCGCGAGCCGGGACCTGCGCCGCTATCAGTCGGCCGTGCGGGACTTCCTCGCCTGCCACGCGCTCGTGCGGGAGGGCGTGCCGGTGGACGGGGCGCGCCTGGAGCGGGCGCGGGAGACTGTCGCGGCCTTCCACGCCGCCCACCGCCGCGTCCGCTTCTTCCGCCACTTCGCACGGGCGGCGGGCGGGCCGGTCGCGCCCGACGACTGGGAGGGGCGCGAGCGGGACGCGCCGGCGTCGGCGGGGGTGGGGGGGAGGACGTGCCCTCGGCGGGCACGGCCACCTACATCGAGGCGCTCCGGGAGGGGCCGGCCTCCCCGCTGCGGACGGACGAGGCGGGCATGCTCGCGGTGATGGACGCCTTCTACCGGGCGCTGTTCGCGGGGCGGCACAGATTTGAAAAAGAGCTGGTGATTCATGTTCTCCCGAGGTAGTAGAATCCGGAAAACATCGTGGTTTCATAAATCTCTCCTTGCCTGAATAGTGATCCCAAGAAGTAAAATAGAAGAAA